>NW_027281008.1:2500-35000 GCF_046629955.1 Centroberyx affinis | reverse complement strand
GAAACAGCGGTCGCCCCGTTCCTCTGCTGTTCTCATTTCAAAGTGGAAAGTGTGGAGACCCATCCGACCAATGAGGAGAAGTCTGAGGCAGCAGGCGGGACTCTGGCCTGTCAATCACTCCTCCTGTCACTCACCAGAAGGAGTGGGAGGCGTGTCCCTCCTCCATTCTCCTTCCTCCTGAACTTACCTGCAGCAGCTTTAACATGATCACACCACAAAAATACACCGACTGCTGAAGTTGACATGGCGAACATTGTGGAAAAAAGATTTGTAGACTTATAAGAATGCACCTAGTCCTAGGGTAGGATGAAATGTTTTTGCACTTTTGCACTTTATACAATAAATATGTCAACATACTGTATATGTCAATTCATAGTTTGGAAGGGAATCTATGTGTGAGCCCCTTTAACATCATTGTTTTTGTTTTTTTCGGTCAGCGAGAGGCAAATTCCCATCAGTCAGATGTCCGACTCTTCACTCCTCTAGAACTTCATCGTGGTTTGCAGAACTTGAGAAAATCATTTATGTATGAATGATGTCTGTTCTGTATAGAGCGGTATGAAAAATAGATTAGTTATTATTACATTTAACTGGGAATAAACTATGAACCGGGACTCTTCACACTTTAGGTGCAAACTTCCGCAATCCTCTTCTCGTATTCGGAGAGAACTAAATGTCGTCCGCTGCTGATTCGCCGTTGGACTCTACAGAATCTGTTTTTCTTTCCCCTGCTTTTCCTCGTTTTTCCATCGCCATCGGTCAATCAGTTCCTCAGCTGTCGATGTGTCACTTCCCTCAACTGCAGAGCGGATGATGGCTTGGCGGTGCGAGTGTCAAATGTCTCGGTTTCATGATGTAAAGCAGAAGGATGTGTGAGTGGGACTGAGGCTCTGACTCAGGAGCCTCTCAACTTTCTTGTGTTCTGGTTTTTTGGGGGCAGATTGTGTTCGGTGTGCGTGTGTGTGTGTGTGTGTGTGTGTGTGTGTGTGTGTGTGTGTGTGTGTGTGTGTGTGTGTGGGGGTCCGTCCATCCAGAGATGTTTGCAGCTGTTCAATCCAGAGCCAGGAAACAAAACCCAGAATTCTCAGAGGGGCCTTCACTCCCTGATAAAAAAAAAAAAAAAAGGACTCTTATAATATTCCTACAGGGACATAAATTGTGTCTGTGGCACTTCATAGTGAGTTTAGCGACCTTATCAGACCTTATGGTGTTTTATTATCTCCTATGGCAGTGATTCTCAACCTTTTTCATATCAAGGACCCCTAATTTAGTCCACATTAGATCCACAGACCCCCATTTGATGAGTTTTTGTCCCTCAGACCCACATATGAGAATATTTTTATTATTAGATATGATTTTGTCAAGTATTCCATGTATTGTAGGTAGAGAGATAACAGTGAAACTATGATCAAAACAGTCATTCTTCTACATTCTCTAATTGTGTTAACTTCTTGTAAATGAAATAATAGTAAAGTTTAACAATTTATCAATTTGCTGGGGACCCCATGTTTAGAACCACTGTCCTATGGTATTACTACAATATTCCTATAATATTCCTATAGGGAAATGGTGTGTCTGTGGTACTCAACAGTGACTTTATAGTAACCTTATTGTACTTAATGGTATTTCTTTAATCTCCTATGGTATTACAATATCCCTATAACATTCCTCTAGGGACTTTTAAGGTTTTGTTGTGATATTTATCTCGTATACTTAGGATTGCTGTACTTATTCTTCGTAAAGGTTGTTCCTCCACCTGGGAACCGAACAACACATGCAGCCTCTCACTCCGGGATCCTCGATTCACTCGGAAAAAATAAAAGTTTCTCTTGTCACATGGAGACTGAAGCAGTTTTCTAGATCGATCGTGGGCGGCAGGTTTAGAAATACTGTTCGGGCTTTTTGTTGCAGGGCTAAACAAGGCTAGAGCAGGGGGGTAACGTCACTCCTGGCATGGCCTGGAGTGTGTTTTTCTGTGTGTGTGTGTGTGTGTGTGTGTGTGTGAGAGAGAGAGAGGACTACAGCAGTGGCATTTTAAGACCTCACAGCCATCAATCAGCCTGAGCGCTGCGGCCTGGTTTAACCCCTCGCTGCTTCCTCTGCTCTCATTTTGGTTGATTTGTCACGGTGTACGCACTTCAACTGCATGACAAATTTCCATTAAATTGGATTAAATGATTCCGACTAGAATGACGCATTGTCATTTATGAAATTGCACTAAATGAAGTATTACACTTCATGAAATTGACTCAAATAGAGGTAAAATAAATGTGATTAATGAATTCACATGGGTGCAGTTTGCGCTCATAATGCCAATCCACTTCATATATCAAATAGCACAGAATATCAAATTTCTATCAAACTGAAATAATGGTATGACAAGTCATCTGGTGAAATAGATCCAGTAATAGTCAGACAATTCAAACAGTATGAGTTAATTTTATCTGCTAATATCCAGTCGCTATTAAACCAAACAAATTTGTGTTGGTTCTAGACAGAAAAACTGGTGCTTAGGATTTTAACACACAACTTTACGAGTACAGTGATTGACTGATGAATTAGCTTATATTAATTACAAGCAATGAAAGTGAATGAAAATGCAAGCAACCGATAGTAAGGAAGTCAAGGGTCAGAGACACAGCACTTTGAAAATATTCCCAGCATTCCTGAACACATCTGGAAAGTCTGGAAATGTATGGGAAAAAAAAAGTTTGGAAAATTATGTAAAAATATTGTTATAATGTCCCGATGTACATGCAACTACACATTTACTGTTGTTTAGACGCCTGTCATCTCAAATATTCTGGTATTTGTCACAGTGAAGACGAATAATCTTCATCATCCATGGAGTGATGTGGCAGTTATGGGCAAGACGCCTGTCTACGTAAACTGTATCCAAGACCAAAATCTTCTAATCGAATCAAGAAAATAAGTAAATAATAAATGTAAACTGTGCAGAAACCCTGTACTCCTGTAACTACAGAAGAGTGAAGCGCTAGGTAAAGACATTAGAGAAAATAAAAGCCGAGGCGATGAGCGCTGCCACCCGCACGCCGCTCTGTATCCACTTTAATAGTTTTTTTTAAATCCTGCTATAAAAGCTGTTTTTCAATGCAGACTGCGACTTCTCTCCTGAGGATTTAGCGTTTTTTCGTTTAAGGTGGTCGCATCTTCTCCGCTTCAAACTCCCACTCCATAGTGAGGGATTATGTTTTTTTTTTTTTTTTTGGCAAAGCATCGGGCTTCATACTAACGCAGTACAATATGAAGCTAACGCAGCACACCGGTGCAGTTTGTGCCTCAGCAGCATGTCCTGCTGCACTGTATGAAAACATCCAGAGCAAATCAAAGGTCAATCCACAGGGTTTGTAAATCTATATTGGAATGAAACTATTATCTGATCAATTCATTACCTGATTAGGCTTTAACAGTGGTGGAAAGTAAGTACTCAAGTACATTTACTCAAGTACTGTACTTAAGTACAATTTTGAGGTACTTGTACTTTACTTGAGTAATTCCATTTTATGCTACTTTGTACTTATACTCCACTACATTTTAGAGGGAAATATTGTACTTTTTACTCCATTACATTTATTTCACAGCTATAGTTACTAGTTACTTTTCAGATCAATATTTTATATTTAAAACATTTGATCATCTTTATAAAATAACTATAAAATAGCATTGTTATAGATTAGACTACCCAAAAGTATAGCTAAATTGTTAAGATTAGCTTCACGTTGACAACTTTAAAATGCTGCTTACATGTACATGTCTGTCAATAAATCAGTATTAATATTCCAATAATTTATGAAAAATATAACTCTCTAAATGGGGACAGTTTGCATAATGAGTATGTTTACTTTGATACTAAGTACATTTTGCTGCCAATACTTATGTACTTTTACTTAAGTAAGATTTTGAATGCAGGACTTTTACTTGTAATGGAGTATCTTTACATTGTTGTATTGATACTTTACTTAAGTAAAAGATCTCAGTACTTCTTCCACCACTGGGCTTTAAAATGTCACTATTTTAAAAGTAAAGGCTTTTAGACAGGTAATGACTTCATTATCATCCTGTAATGAGATTTTTTTTTTTAATTTTTTTTTTTTATTATTATTATTATTTTGTTATTTCAAATATTTGTAGTTTTATTTCAGAATAAAACTATTTAGTAAAACGTTGGATATGTTTCCATTTCAAAGCTGTGATACTGTTTCCTTTAGATCCACAACATGAAGAAACTGTAGCTATAAACGGACTCATTCTTCAAGGACGCTCTTGATGCCGCTATTTAGGAAGGTGCACAGATACAAATCCTGGTATTGGATATCGGGCGGATGAGACTAAAATAGGCTCCAGGTATTGATGCTAAAATCTGACACCAAGAGCTGCAGAGTAACGTGGGAGAGATGAAAGCAAAGCCGCTGATTTTCAGGCTTTTTCAAGCATCGAAGGACCTCAGATCTCTTCAGTGAAGTTCCCGCACTTCTGGAAAACCTGGAAAAACCATGGAATTTTAAAATAGCATTTTTGCAGGCCTGAGGAAGATGATAAACTTTCGGAAAAGTCAGGAAATTTCATTGGTGAAGTTAATTTTACTGTCAAGTGTCACAAAAAGCTGCAGCTGGCTCCGAAACAGTCTATAATAATAAAATAATATCACAATCCTCGATTTTAAAGTGAAAAACAAACGAATGCTTAAAATAAGTGTAATTGATGGTTACTTTTTAATTCAGTTTCATTAAAAAACATTTGTCAGAAGCCAAACTGACAACCTGTCTTTTGGCTGCATTGCATTCTGGTCTATTGAGGCTACTGTCGATGGTGAAATTGGAGTCTCTGCCTCTAACAAACTCCGGTGTAGCTGCGTTGGGAATGTCTTAATAAAATCTAAATTGAATACACCACCAAACAAGAGAATGGGCCCGAAATGCACCATAAATCCCCAATATCTGTTGGTGTTAAAGTGGTTTAGGGTGGATTTTTCCTTCAAGGGGGAAAAATCAATGCTGTTCTGGGAATAAAACTGATTTTTATTCACATTAGTGGTGGTTTCACCTTATAGTTTTAGTTTTCCCACCGTTTTATTTGCCGCTTCATCACTGCTGAGAAAAAAGACAAGTACCATCTCATCTCCCCCTCTCCCCACTGAATCATTCCCCTCCTCTACTCGCTCTAATAACCTCTTCAAGTAAAAAAAAAAAAAAGAAAAAAAAAGGCCCTTCTACCTCTCGCCTTAGCTCTAATTTCTCTTATTATATATTATATAACCGCTCCAGTGTCACAGGAACACTGCGGCTCGGCTCCATGCAGTCCTTACCGATCCTTCCTTGTGTGACGATGCTGATCTACAGTAGAAATCGAAGCTTATTCTACTGTTGCCGCTTGTAATTCGCTCTGGATGAGAGAGAGTCAGTGAAGCAGCTAAAATGTAAATGAGCAGCAGACGATAGAAAGTGTGATCTAGTGACGGATGCTTCAGAAAGAGGCTATAGATATCCAGCGCAGGCTAAAAATAAACGCAGCGCAGGAGGACAGTACCTGTAATTGAAAACGGATGTGGTGGTAGAGCAGAGAGAGAGGAGAGGAGAGTGAGGTTTTATTTTTTTTTTGTTTTCGCCTCTTTCTCTGTATCAGTCCTATTCCTTTGTGCTGATACGGTGACACTACAAAAGAGAGAGAGAGAGAGAGAGAGACAGAGAGAGATTCAAGAAGTTAGAGAGCAGCAGAGAGACAGACACCCTGACATGGATAGACAGATAGATAGTTTGTTTTCTTTGGTCCGAACCAGAGTGAAACATTTTACTTTGTTGCATTTCTGTATTTGGTTCGTTTAGGTTCACGCTGCCCGATTATTATAAGTGAACCAGGGCTTGTAAACAAAAATCACATGACTCACAAGTAGCTTGTTTATTGGACAGAGTTTTGGGATCCCAGTAGGGCTGCAACTAACGATTATTTTCATTGTTGATTAATCTGTAATTGTTTGGTCTATAAAATGTCAGAAAATGTTGAAAAATGTGGATCAGTGTTTCCCAAAGCCCAAGATGACGTCCTCAAATTTCTTGTTTTGTCCACAACCCAAAGATATTCAGTTTACTGTCATAGAGGAGTAAAGAAACCAGAAAATATTCACATTTAAGAAGCTGGAATCAGAGAATTTTGACTTATTTTTCTTAAAAAAATTACTCAAACCAAAAATAGTTCAAAATCAAAATAGTTGGCGATTAATTTAATAGTTGACAACTAATCGATTAATCGATTAATCGTTGCAGCTCTAGATCCCAGTTTGAAATTCCAGTCTCTGTAACTTTATCACAGCATGATGGACTGGTCTGTCTCTTCTTCTGTGGTGTTCATACCAGTTAAGAACACACAAATAAATAGCTGAATATGACCATCAGTCCAGACTTAATTTTGTTCTGCTAGGCTTTCCAAGCATGAGGAACTGCTGGCTGTCAGACGTCAACATTCATCTCTTTATTACCCATAATCCCTTGCGTTTTGTGGTGGTTTCTTGTACTTGGTGTGGATTATATTCTCCCTCCTAACGAACTGCACCACAGTTCTCTTGTTAGAGGACTGGGACTCACATTTTCAGGTGTCTCAGTGCCGTTATTTGGGGCCACCAGAGTTCAAACGGCTTTGCTCCCACCTGACCAAAATGAACCGAACTGAAGGAGTAAACACACCAGAGTTTGAATAAGCCGATCCAAACATGTTTGGTCTGAACGCGGCAAAGCGACAGGCAGGGAGGCAGACAGGCAGGTAAACACAGAAACACTCTGTGGGAGGCTGGTAGAGTTCCAGTCTATTTCGGTCCAACTCCAGCTGAGAGGTGGAGGTGCTAAAGCCAGGTTATAACACACAGTCTGGTGTGTGTGTGTGTGTGTGAGCGAGAGAGAGAGAGAGAGATAGAGAGAGAGAGAGAGAGAGGGAGGGTTGGTTAGAAGAAAGAGAGAGATGGGGAGAAAGATGCAGTGGGAGGAGATAGAGAGAAATATATAGGTAGAGAGAGTGATTTTTGTCAGTTTTGCTACTGTTTTGCTTTGGCATCAGATACTGAAGTATTTAATGCCAATAAAGCTTGTTTGAATTTGAGAGAGAGAGAGAGAGAGAGACAGGAAGGGAGAAGAGAGAGTGAAGGGGGGTATGAGTGGGAGGAGATAGGGAGAGAGAGAGAGAGAGACAGGAAGGGAGAGGAGAGAGTGAAGGGGGGGTATGAGTGGGAGGAGATAGGGGGAGAGAGAGAGAGAGAGAGACAGGCGGAGAATTAATAAGCTTTCTGTAATTACACATAAGAGGCGAGAGACAGTGTGTATTAATATGAGGAGTCACACTCCAATCAACAGGATCTGATGCAGCTAGCTGTCGTCTCCCCTGGGTTTTTAATCGGGGTGTTTGTGCAGAAACCCGGCTTGGATGTTAGAGCAAAATGGCGCTGGATAGTTAGTTATTCTTTATTCTTTATTCTTTATTTTGATCCCCATTAGCTTCTGCAAAGTGGTTGCTAGTCTTCCTGGGGTCCACACAAAAACAACAACAATAAAAAGACAATTTGAAATCACACAGGATCAACAAGAAAAAGCCATATAAGCCAAATATAAAGATCAGAAAATAAATGAAATGACTCTACACATAAAACAATAAATAGCAGTAAATAGTACCTATAATGGAAACCAAAGCAAAACACACGGCACTAAAAAAAGAAATAAAAACAAACAAAAAGGTTCCAAAGCAGCAACAATGCAATAACAGCTATTTGAGATTCAGCAATTTTTGTTTTAGTGACTTTTTGAAAGAAAATCTGTTTTTGATCTGTCTGATGTTGGTAGGGAGCATGTTCCAGGCAGAAGAGCCTCTATAAAGAACAGTTGTCACCGTACAATTTTGCCGCTTTTCCACCGCATGATACCGGCTCAACTCGACTCGACTCTACTCGCTTTTGGTAGTACCACTTGGTTTTCCACTGCAGATAGTACCCCCTCGATGTGGTACCTGGTACTCACCCAATGGAAAACCAAAAAAGACGAGTAGAGTCGAGTCGAGTCAAGCCGGTACCATGCGGTGGAAAAGCAGCTTTTGTTTGTGGACTAGGTACTACCAGATGACCAGTACTCACTCACTCAGTTAGGTGTTTGGGCCGGGCGACAGTGTGCATCTTCCTGTCGACCAATCACACCAAAGAGTGTGTGTACGGTCGGTGTACGCGACTTGAATTGAAATCTAGCTTTTAAATTGCACAAGGAAGGGACATTTTTACGTTTTAAATCATTGTCCTCACAGTCATGAAACAAAACGTGATGAACAAGTATGAGCTGCCAGTGGATTTCACAATAGGAAACAGAAGAAAAAGACACTGAAATGGGATGAAAAGAAAAGAAAAAGACCCTCCAATGGGACAAAACCAGCAACCCATTCCAGGAAGGCTGTGTTTAAGCTCCAAATACATTTAAAATCAAATTGTTTTATCCCTGGGTGACCAAAGACCAAGGTAATTGAATTTGGCAGAAAAATTTGGCAAGGGAATTTCCTTTGCTGATCTATGATGTGTTCGTATGACGGCCCAAACCTCTTACATGGTCAATTATGACTTTTTTTCATAGATAAAATACAAGAAAAGAGGAGACTGTGTACCATATTTGTCTATTAGCAGTGGTTTAAAAAAATGCTCCCTTTTCAGCCATCAGAAAGCACAAAGCATGAATCTGAGGAGAAATCATTTGAAAGAAATGTGTGTTACAATCCGCCTGTCCAGCTCTGTCTACAACATTAGAGATGGAATAGGCTGCAGCGGCTTTTTGGGGAATTGCGGAGGATAGTTTCAGGATAGATGCAGCATTGGAGAACTTTATAGATGCAGCAGTCACAATTTGGTTACATTTTTTTTTTACTCTTTTTACAATGTAAATACATAAATGCAATCTGGTTCCCCAACTGGGTCACAGACTCCTTTCCGACAGCCCAGGGCCAAACTCGACTCAGTCAAGTCAGATCTCATGTTGAAAAAGCTGAAGGACCCCTGCTGCTTATCTTGTCTTTAGACCCAGTTGCATCATTTCACGGAGTAAAACGACATAAAAGAGATAAAATCTAGCACACCACAGAAAGGAACACGGAAAGATTTCCTCAACAAAAGTCACCATGCTGAGGTTTTGAAAGAAAATTCACTCTGACTCTGGCTGAAAACATAACAGGCAAGACAGTGAAGACTGATGAAATATGAAGACTGCTGTTCCCAAATGAGAAATCCACCATTTGAAAAACTCCTACTCTTACAAAATGGTTGACAGATGAAAGATAAAACAAATTAGGATGCTTTTTAAAGGATGGTAGGTAACTTAAGCCCATGATTGATAAAATGCAGACACATTTACAGACCAGATCGTCTATACTTTTTAGATATTGATGATTGATGAGCAGTTTGCCTCTAAAATCACTTGAGCAAGACACTGATTGCCTAGCTCATTCATTAAGTAATTAGGGATAAAAGCATGAGCTAAATAATAATAATAATAATAATAACCTTTATTTGTATAGCACCTTTCATACACAACATGCAACTCAAAGTGCTTTACATCAATAGAAGGCAGATAAGACGGCAGATAGAAGGCAGATAAAAAGATAAAATTCATATAAAAGAACAAGCAAAATGCATTGCATTAAAAGAATCAAATCAAGTAAAATAGAAAGATAAAAGAACACAACAAATACTCCCACTTTTAGATGCACATTGTGAGTGAACCCATATGTTTTTCTGTAATTTTGATCTGATATTTGCATCAGATCTCACTGCCTAAGGCAGACGAGAATCGTAGATTCTCCTCTTGGTCAAAAACCTCACCATCCACAGATGGATGAGAATCATACAGGGTAAAGCTCTGTCCTCCCCACATATAGTGTTCACTTGTGCAAGTAAGCATTACCCGGACAAGACCAATGAAAATTCGTACTTGCCCGTGTCAGCTCTGTTGGGATCCTGAACAGAAACAGTTAAAATTAAGGCTATTTAAAAGCTAAACTGAAAAGATATGTTTTTAGCAGTCGTTTGAAAATGCTTACAGAGCCCGCCTCTCTAATGTTCTTTGACAGGGTGTTCCACAGTTTAGGAGCATAGTTAAAAAAGGCTGCATCCCCAATCTTCTTTTGAGTGGGGTTTTGTACTTCTAACAAACCAGCAGTAGAAGACCTGAGGGTCTTGATGGAATGTAGAACAGCAGGGATTCTGTAATGTAGGCCAGTCCTAAGCCATTAAGAGCTTTGTATATAAGTAAAAAAACTTTAAAATCAATTCTAAAGGACACTGGGAGCCAGTGCAATGTAGCTAAAACCGGAGTGATATGCTCTCGCTTCCTTGTTTTTGTTAAAAGTCTAGCTGCAGAGTTTTGGATAAGCTGAAGCCTCTCAATAGACTTTTTAGGGAGGCCGGTAAAAAGGGCGTTGCAGTAGTCCAGTCTACTTGTAACAAACGCGTGAGTTAGCTTTTCAGCATCATTCTGGGTTAGGAAGGGCCGCACCTTGGCAATATTTCTAAGATGAAAGAATGCTGTTCTGGTCACCTTGTTTGTATGGGAATTAAAACTTAGATCAGAATCTAAGATAACACCCAGGCTTGTTACTTCTGATTTGATTGAGGGATTCAGGTTCCCAAGTCTTGTGGAGAGTTCTTCTCTTTTGGCCTTGGGGCCGACCAAAAGTATTTCTGTCTTATCTTCATTCAGTTTTAAGAAATTTGTGTTCATCCAATCATTGATAGCCAGACAAGTAGTGAGGGAGCTTAAGGCATCTGTATGATTTGGCTCTACAGAAATGTATAGTTGTGTATCATCGGCATAGCTATGGAAATTGACATTATGTTCTCTGATAATATCACCTAATGG
Organism: Centroberyx affinis; assembly: GCF_046629955.1. Classification (NCBI taxonomy): domain Eukaryota; kingdom Metazoa; phylum Chordata; class Actinopteri; order Beryciformes; family Berycidae; genus Centroberyx; species Centroberyx affinis. Next base: position 24,114 of record NW_027281008.1, on the reverse strand, counting down.
AAGCATGTATAGTGAGAAATGCTTAATATTGCATGTAGTTATATAAAAAAGGTCAAAAAATCTGGTTGAAAAATAAAGATTCTGGCAAAATTTTGACCTTAAATTGAGTTTAGAGCTTTTCTAAGCCGTTTTAGTCTCAAATTGGTTTTGGACAGTAATTTTTGGGACTCAAATTGTCAAGTGTCAAGCTCTAGCAGGGTTCATAAGCAGGTCTTGAAATTCTGGAAAGGTCTGGAAAACCAGTAAAGTTGGTATTACTTGTAAGCTCATAAAATAAGATAAGATAAAATAGCACTTTATTAATCCCCTTGGGGAAATTCAGGATTATTAATTTGTTGTTGTGAAGAATAATCTTCAACCACAGAACAGTGTGACCTAGTAGACCGCTATGTTCGTAGCTGCTATTGAACATCATCCAAAATCTCCAAATTCAGTCAAGAAATTAAAGTCTGGTAAAGAAAAAAGAAAAAGTATTGAATTTTGAAGCAGAATCAGGCGATGGCTGTGTGAGTTTCCAGTTCTCCTCTGTCAGTAGTTTTGTTCTGAGAAGTCGAACAGACCGAGAGCGTTTAGTCCATTAATCTAATTATCACACTGGAATCACAGATTGGAGGGATTAAGAGCGCAGCAGAGAGCAGCTCGCTGCTAATGTAGCTGATCTGAAGAAGCCTGTTAATCTCGCTCGTCTGGCCGCTCATTAGTTTAGAAACTGATGTTTTGCGAGAACTCAGTAAAAGTAATCCGTATGTTGGGTGAACATAAATGAGTACGATAATATGTCCGCATATCTGCTGTTTTGATAGCGCCATTGCTCTGCTACTTTCCTTTCAATTGTGAGGCTCAGGCATCTGGCCAACTGAGGTAAGCTGTGGAGCAGGAGATGAGCTGTCAATCAACTGCACAGCGATTGCTATTGGCTCGGTGGGTAGTGGAGGGAGGGGAGAGGAGTGTATTAGTCCTCCTGGTTTCCTTCAACCATAGAGTCTAAGTAAGACACTACAAAACATCCGATGACGTTCACCTACTTTTGATTTTTAAGCCTGGAAAAAAAAAATAATTTAGCAGCTAAAACATCGGCAGTACAATTGTACCTGGTATTATTGTCTTTTAAACAACACCTAGATATCAAGACATCTCAGAAATGTTTTAGTGTTTTTTAATGTCCCTTTCCCCTTTAAGAGAAAATGGAATATGAGTGATAAGGTCATTTAATATGACACAGAGGGAAAAGAAATGATTGTGCAACATCTTTGGCTCTGACACAGTGAAGTCAGTCCTGAAACCCCATTGGACTGTACAAAGGTTGTCCGGTTTGAAGGACGCTCTCTCAAACCACTTTGCCCCCCTGCTGCCCTTTATTGTCCTTTTATCTTCATCCTGCCCGACGCTGTAATGACCCAATTTCCCTTCTGGGATTAATAAAGTTCATGCTATTCAGTGAAAGTTATCGATTGGATCTGTGTGGATTGGAGAGAGAGAGAGAGAGAGAGCGTGTGGAGTGTGGAGGAGGGGGGTTAAGTGTTTCACTTTACTCTGGTATGGAGGGCTCTCGGGTGTCGTAATGCTCTCTGATGGACACAGTGGACGCACTCAGCTCTTGGGCAACAATAGCTGTTAACAGCTGACTGCGTTTCTAAATGTAGGACTGATTAATTGTCTCAACAGAATTGAATAGACACCGTTAATTCTGTGTTGTTTTTGACTGGGAACCGATCATTGCATCACTGATCAATGTGATTGATTTTGTGTTTAGATAAATGCCAGTTTGTTCGCTTGCTAACCATAGTGTCTGGTCAGCTAATTGTCCTGTTGTAAATACATCTGATTTGCATGCTAGCCAATGTATCTAGTAGAAGCTAGCGTTAGCAGTGGCTGGTCACATGTTCACATTAGCACCGGTTGCTTTGCTGGCTAACAACCCCCAAACTGTTCATTCAGGTTAACTGAGCAGGAGCGTATCTATGTTTCCAGGGTCCTATGTTCCCACTTCCCAGGGTCCTATGTTCCCCAGCTCAATATTCTGTTAACACACATTAACCCTCCTATTGTGTTCGGGTCAAATTTGAGCCGTTTCAAGTTAAAGTATTTCATAAATGTTATCCAGTTTTTTTTATTGGAACAAGGCTTCAAAACAGCTATATAAACACAACGAAACCAATGGCTATCATTTTATTTGATTTTGAAGGTCTCTAACACTAACCCTAGAACTGGGGAACATAGGACCCTGGGAACATAGGAATGACTCCAACTGAGCTGACTCTTCTCAAGCATCAACTCTTGGTACGTTCAGATTAAAGCTGCAAAGCGTAGCCAGCGAGTGTCGTACAGCTTATAACTGCCATAAAAAGAGTAGGCCTACCATAATATATTTTGAATCTAATGTTTCATTGTATGTGAAATAATGACAAGCATTTCATGGAAACTGTATTGGCGGAACTGTTGGGAAAAATGGGAAAAAACGGAAAATAATGCAACAACTTTCTCACCTTTGTGATTGGTTGACGCTTCATCTCTTCATTAGAGAAAAAATGTTGAAGCCAGCTCGACTTTGATCTGTAGCCTCGCCTGCCCGTCACACAGCGCTATACATGTCTCCCATTGAAACACCCATTGAAGATGACTTACTCTCTGTAGGTGGTATGTTGTTGATAATCTGAACGTACTGTTAGAAAGCTTTGTAGTAGAGACTAGGGCTAAAGAAGAGACAGTTTACTGTGTGATAGTAACCTACATTTGGAAACAAATCCACCTTAATCATTAATTCTATAAAGTGAAAGTTAAAGATTGGACCTGGTTTCCGGTTTTGCTTCATACTCAAGGTTTAATACTTGAAATCAGCATTGACAGTGGATATGTTGGCATCACTGCGTCCCTCTCAGGACAATCGACTGCTGTCCTACTTCACTGTGCCTCGACTCCTAGCGTACCGCACAGCTCCGTTCAGCTATTCAGAGAAGATGATGAGCACATGTTGGAGATTACGAGGCAGCGAGCATGAAGCGGTCTTTCAGATCTGGAGGATCTCTGAGGTCTGGTGCGGCACGATAAGGCTGGCAGGAGGACTGTGAACATGAAAGGACTTTGGGTCGTACGGCCTTTTGAATCGTTTTGTTCCTCTTTCTCTTCTTCTTTCCTTTCCTCCTATCTCCTTCCCATTCCTTTCCTCTCCTCTGTCCGTTTTTGTAACTCTGTACCAAGTTGTGTGTTTGCTGAACGCTGCAGCACATGCTTCCTGCACATCAAATATACATACTCAAACCCCCCATATCTGTATAAAACATGAACGTAGCTGTCGTGCTCGCATTAGCGTTGACTCCAATGGCTTCGTCACAGGGAGAGGGGATGGGTGGATGGATGGATGGGTGGATGGATGGATGGATGGATGGATGGATGGATGGGACACATGAACTCACCGACCCCCATTTCTCTTGGAGGCATTGCTCTTTCCGTTGCCCTCTCCCCCTCCCATACTTAGTCATTCCACTTTCAACCCATTTATTCATAAATGTGTCATACTGACTCAATCGAAAAGCTTTTCAAGCGTGACACACATATTGCACACACCCACTCCCACACACACCCACACTTGCACACACACTCAAATTGCACCCTTCCCCCCGCACATACAAATATATACTCGTGTCCCGACCCCTCCACATGCACACACACACACACACACACACACACACGCCACATCATGTCATTTAGCAGATAACGTCACAGTGGTCCTAATCTGTACGGAGCTGAGTGAAGAAACACATTGGCCCATTAGATCACACACAGTATTGAAATTATTATTGTAGCTTCCTCACTCAAGCTTTCAGCACCAGGGCCAAAGAGAGGTAGACAAAGGGAGGAAGAGAGAGAGAGAGAGAGAGAGAGAGATGGCGGAGGAGGGAAGTTAATTGCAGCTGATGGCGTTTCTAAACGTAGCACTTGGCCGTCTCAAAAGAATTCAATAGACATGGTTCTGTGCTGCCGCCGACAAATGTGATCGACTTTACATTGATTTTGCATCGGCTTGTTAGCCTGCTAACTGCTAACTATAGTGTGTGGTCAGCTAACCGTCACTGTCCTGTTGTAGATGCATCTGCTTCACGCACTAGCCAACGTATCTAGTAAAAGCTAGTGTTAGTGGTGGGTAGCGGTGCGATTTTCCAGGCTTTCATAACTCACTTTCTGGTCTGTGATCTAATTTTTGGATCAATAATTCCCCACCCGTTGAACACTCCCGATCTCCTCCCCACACTAACAGCTGCTCAGCAATGGAGGACGGTGCTGTGAGTGGGATCACAAGACATTTCAGCTACGAAGGCTAAAAAGCCTTGTAACAACGCCTTATGTAATAACATCGCATTATGTAATCACTCGACAAAATGTAATACATTTTCACTTCATTATGTAATAACACCCGCATTTTGTAATAATCTGCCGCATTTTGTAATACACAGCCTGAACGCAATATGTAATAAATTTCCTCGCATTTTGTCATAAATTATTACATATTGCGGTGGTTATTAGAAAATACGGGAGTTGCACTTTTTTTTGATGAAAATGTAATAATATGGTGCATTATGTAATAACCAACCAAAATGGATGTCTTCATTCATAAAAATTGTTATAACATTATAACAACAATGTTTATTTTATGCATTCTAGCATGAATCATACTGACTCAAAATTCATTTTAAAAACTGCATTGTATTATTACATTTTCATCATAAAAAAAGTGCAACTCCCACATTTTGTAATAACCACCGCAATATGTAATAATTTATTACAAAATGCAAGGAAATTTATTACATATTGCTTTCAAGCGGTGTATTACCTAATGCGGCAGATTATTACAACATGCGGGTGTTATTACGTGAAAATTTATTACATTTTGTTGTGTTATTACATAATGCCTTGTTACAAGCCTCGTTCTCAAAAAGTAAATGACAAAACAGTTTTATTAGTATTCTGCATTGTGATAAATTAGCTCTTCACTAGATGTTTCTGTTGGATCTCTGCTCTAATTAGCCAGCTTACTCATCTCTGTTGTGAAAATGTGACTTTATGGTTTGTGTCAGTCACAGGCCACCGTAGCTCAAGGGGACGGGAGGGGGGGTGGGGGTGTCAGAGACTTGTGTAGGAGGTGTAAGCTCTGTTAATGTTCCTACTGGACTCAGATAAAGGTCGATAAAACCCATTAATGCCTCTTGTACACATATTAACACACACACACACAGCATATGGGTCAGTAAATCACATCTGTCCTGTGTCAGTGCAAACTATGTACAGCTATCCAGGGCTGTAAAACAACAATGCCAGTTGTGGGTTTGATGATGTGTTTTACAATGATGACACCAAGAGAGAGTCAGAGAAAGAGAGAAAAACTAAGATATTCATAGAATTGCAGAAGGGAGGCAGGCAAAAGAGGGTGAGAGAGAGGAGGAGAGAGAGACTATTTTCAGCCTCCAGACAGACAGACCTACAAACAGAAGAAATATGCATTTTTTTTTCCCTTTCCCCTTACAAATCACTCCAATTTTTCTTGACCTAAAATCCCAGCTACATTCATATGCTGGCAGCTAAGAATAGCAGTAGTAAGAAGGCTGGGTGAGGGACTGTGCTTGCTAATTGGTGACCGTCTTAAAGGAAAAATCTTCCCTAAAACACTTGAACACAGCTGTTGGTGATGTACCGTGAATTTCTGGATCTTTGGTTGAGCATGTTTCTTCTTCTTGTGGATTTACTGGCCAGTCGTCAGTGTGCACTTTATCTTATTAAGTGATGCTTTTATGTGATGTAACTGTGAGTTGATGGTTAAAATGACAGTTGGCTGTTGCAGTTGTGGTTTTATAGCCTAAAATAAATCACTAAATGCTACGTCACATTGAGATGTTTCCATTGCAGCTCCAGTGGAGTTTGATATGAGAAAATGTTTCAGCGATCTAAAACATCAGCGGTAAACATCAGGTTTTGGTGTCAGTCCCTCAGAATCAAAGAGCGAGGGCTTCTTTCTAGAGCCGCCATTTTGCACCGAGAGATGTTCAACAATCATACAGGGAGAAATCCATCGTAGAAGAGGAGAGAGACCAGTTTCTCCACCCACAGGAGCAGGAGAGAGACCAGAATGCAATGCAGCAAACGCTCACTTTTTCTCTACTGGAAACTCCCTTGCTCTCCTGCTTTTACTATTGCTTTCACTTTCGCTCTCTCCACTTAACACAAATAACCCACAGCTGAATGCTTCAGTTCAGGCCCGTTCTCTGGGGGTTGTTGAAAGGCATTCTGGGAAATGTAGGAACTCACTAGCTGAAGTAGAAGTAGACGAGGCAGGTTGAGGGAAAATGAGTACACCAAAAAAATAAACACTTGATCACAAAATATATAAGTCCTGGAATGCACTGATCACAGATTGATGATATTTTTTTGTATTTATGTAAGTATGCAAGGTGAAGTCTTAAATTCATTAAATCAGCTTGTGTGTGTGGTATTTCTGAAGCAACAGACTGTAGTTTACTGTGGTTCTGGGATGCCAGGATTTACTGTTGATCCTCCTGGAGGTGTGGTGGGCTGTGTTGTGGGAGGTATCCACTTTAACCTCAGAGACACCCTCGCTCTCTCCCACAACCCTCTCTCCTTTCCTCCTCCGTCCAAGACAGGTTTCACCCTGAAAAGCACAAGGGAGAGTTACATCAGATCCTGTGTATTGGGAAAGTAACGCAAAACAGCTGTTTCTGTAACATGTTTGGGAAAGATTGGTTAAACCTCTCTGGTCGAAACCAGATCTTTTCTTTAGCTTGACAGTGTACTTCTGAATCGGCGTGGGGATCTGCTGTGTTTTGTTGGCAGTGTGGTTGTCCTTCATGACTTGGATTTGCTACAAACTGTCATAACAAATTTTAAGAAAAAAAGAATGTTTACTTAAATAGCTTTAATACAATGAGTAATGACATTATTTGTACACATAAGCCGAATAATATTTTAAATGTGCCTACAATACTTTTAAACAATGCACTCCAGCTCTGGTGTGCACTTTATCTTATTAAGTGATGCTTTTATGTGATGTAACTGTGGGTCGATGGTTAGAATGACAGTTGGCTGTTCCAGCTGTGGGTTTATGGTCCAAAACAAAACATCAAATGATATTAAAGGGCATGAGAAAATTCAAAACTAATACAAAATGTCTTTCAACTTATTTACAGTAATGTAATGTCATGATCCTGTCAGCCAATCTAGTGAAGAGATGATGTGGGCTCTTATTATACTGCTGTAATAATACTACTACTATTATTATTATTACCACTAGTACTACTGCTATTTCTACTATTACTGCTATTGCTGTCATTACTACTACTACTGCTATTACGACTACTACTACTGCTGCTGTTAATACTACTGCAAATAATGCTACTACTACTACTACTATTATTATTATGACTACTACTACTATTTCCACTATTACTGATACTGCTGTTATTACTACTACTATTTCTACTACTAGTAGTACTACTACTGTTACTACTACTACTTTACTGCTAATACTACGAATACTAATACTGCTTTTACCACCACTACTACTACTACTGCTGCCCCTACACCCAGAGGTGGAAAGTAACTAAGTACATTTACTCAAACACTGTACTTAAGTACAATTTTGCGGTACTTGTACTTTCAGAGGGAAATATTGTACTTTTTACTCCACTACCTTTATTTGATAACTTAAGTTACTAGTTACTTTGCAGATTCAGATTATTAATACAAAATATAATCAACTTATAAATTGTGATGTACCCAGCAGTATATAAAGTAGTGGAAATCAGCCCCACCTTTGCCAGCTCAACATTAAAGTGATGCTTACACATTAATGCATCAATAATTATAATTCAATAATATAATATATACTGTATTATTCTGAAAAGGGCCATTCTGCACAATGAGTACTTTTTACTTTTGTTGCTTTAAGTACATTTTGATGCTAATAATTTGTACTTTTACTTAAGTAACATTTTGAATGCAGGACTTTTACTTGTAACAGAGTATTTTTATACTGTGGTATTTCTACTTTTACTTAAGTAAAATATCTGAGTACTTCTTCCACCACTGCCTACACCTAATACTGCTACTACAACAGTACGACGGCTAGTATTACTGCTGCTGCTGGTCCTAGTACTTCTACTACTGCTATACTACTATTACTACTACAGTACTACTACTGCTATTAGCACTACTACCTCTACTGCTACTGCTATTAATACTACTACCACTGCTGCTCCTGATATTGCTGTTACCACTACTACTACAGTATAAGGCTGGGTATTGGCAAGGACCTTACGATACGATACGTATCATGATACATGGGTCACGATACGATACATATTGCGATACATTTCAATACTCTACATAATTTACTGAAAATTTTCTTGCTGTGTACCACCTGGGTAGTCTAATATGTACATCACATTATATTGATAACTCAGCAGACAAATTGAGTCAAAACCATTCAATTCAAAGGGATTTGAGGGAAATTTAAGGACATTTAAATCCGTTTAAAACATGAATAATTTTTTTTAATGTATCGATACGAGGGGCTGGAAAATCGACACAGTATCATGGAAAAAAATATTGCAATACTCAGCTGTATCTGTTTTTTTGCACAGCCCTACTACAGTACTACTGCTACTTTTATTAGCACTACTACCTCTACTGCTACTGCTATTAATACTACTATCACTGCTGCTCCTGATATTGCTGTTACCACTACTACTACAGTACTACTACTACTACTACTGCTACTGCTAATGCTATTACTACCACCACCACTACTAATAATAATTCAGGAGGAGGAAAAGACGCACGACGAAAGCATGCTGACTTGATAACTGTGATGCTTTATGCAGAGTCATGTTCAGACCGCAGCGTCTTAGTGGGCGATGCAGCAGAACTGGATGCAGACAATGCGGGCCGGCGTCACGGTGGACCGCAGCCAGCGGCGGCCCGACCGTTTCCTCAGTGTCAGCGATTACAGACGTAAAGGCAGAAAACAAACAGGCTCTGGCCGGCTCCTCCGTAATGAACAGAGAGCGGCCATCTGTCTGCAGGGAAAACAGCATGTTGGGACCCCATGTGGCTCGGCTGGCACGGAGCAGGGAGCCGCTGTCTGACGAAAGCCTTTAAATCTACAATGAGCGAGGTCTTCGCCGATTAAGAAAATAATAATTTATGTTGGGTTTTTTTTCCATTTGATGCTCAGGATTTGGGATTAACGAACTGGTTTTGAATTGGTTTTGCGAGTCCTAGCGTCACGTAAACTTTCCTCCCTCTCCTCTTCTTCTCTCCCTTCCCTTCCTCCTTTCCCTCCCTCCCTGTCTTCAACCTTTCCTCTTTTCCTCCCCATCTTTTTCCTCTTCATCTCTTACACTTTTCCTCTTATTCTCTTCCTTCTTTCCCCCTCTCTATCTCTTCTCTCCTCGTCCCTTTTCCTCTCTTTCCCCTTCCTTACTCCATCCCTCCCTCCTCCTCTCAATTCCCAACACTTTTCCTCCCTCTCTCTCTTCTCTCCTCGTCCCCTCTCCTCTCTTTCCCCTTCTTCACTCCATCCCTCTCTCTTCCTCTCTATTACCAACACTCTTCCTCTCTCTCCTCTCCTCTTCTCTACTATCCTCTTCTTCTCTCTCTTCAAACTTCAGTGGAAAAGAGGAAACGCTATAAAGTCCGAGGTACAAGGTTTTCAATCTGTCTTCCCTGGATAAATAAAGGTTAAAAAAAACATCTGTGCTTCCACGTAAGAGGTAAAACTATCCCTCCACAAAACCCTTCCCCCCCCACACACACACACCCGTTGTTGCAGAAGCTGTCCAGAGGAGATTTCCCAGCAGGCCTCTGTGTGTCTGACTCAGCCCGTTCAGCTCCAGCTAAAAGCATCTCGACACACATCTTCCTCTCCTCTCTCCTCTCTCTGTTCTAATCTACTGTACTCCATCCTGCCGGGGGAATAACAAGGGTGTCTCCTTCTCCCTCAACAATGAGTTATTTTTTCATCTCTCTGTATCAGCGGGACTGAAGCTAACGTTGGGAGATGTTGTAATAGCGCTCAAAGCTGCGCAGTAAAAGATGCTAATGACTGATTTGATCTGTTTTGCCTTGGGAATAGCAGGGATTCTCTTTTCTCATGCTGAATCGTTCTTTAGTGGAACTGAAGCTACAATTATGTAGCATAACAGTACTGATCTAATTGTGTTGATGTGGTGTACAGAGGGGTTTATTTTACCAAGATAAGATAGCGTACAGGCTGTATGAAGGCATTTTAGCTAATGCCTGTCCTTGAAGCAGATTAGTGCACATCAATCAATCAAAATCAATCCAAACTTCATTTATATGGCACAGTTTGTACATGTAATGCATGCATTTGCAATGCAAAACATGCATGTTCAGTCGATCTTTGAAAAGGTAACAGAGTCTGGCTCTGTGGCAGGGATGGGACGATATATCGAAATTCAATATATCTTAATACAAAAATGTAATTGCCGTATTGGTCACTGCTGAATATAATTTCGTCATTTCTCCTGTAGGATTAAATAGTTTTAAGTGATCTCCATTTAATTCTGCTGCAGTAATCGCAAATGAGACTCTTGACCATCACAATTTCACAAGCTCTCCATCCAAATTATATTATTGTCACTTTGTAAATGAAATTTTTAAATTGTTGCTTACATTCTAGCAGCCAATGGCATCGCTGGAAAGATTTGTGTCTCAGAAATACACATAATTCTGCACAGTCAGACTTTGTTGTCACTGAACTTTTATTTATCACATCGTATGGTGGTTTTATTGAATCCTGAACTCACTTATCGCGTATCAAATCGCATCGTAAGATAAGCAGACTCTAACCCCACTGGTAAAACAAGCCCTGTGACCCAGTGTTGGTGCTGAACCAGTTGATGAAACGCTGCTGTGTAGCTTGACATTCTTCTCTTTACCTCACTTATTTGTCCTCTAATGTGCCTCTGCCACTTCACTGGCAGTTGTCATGTATGAATATTCTGAGATGAAAGGTTAAAATAAACTTCCACTAAACCACTTATTGTACATGACTGAGCAGAACAAATTTGATGATTAGAGGCAGATATTGAAGTCGTTGTGCAGTTCCTCCCCCTCAGCAGCAGACTCTCTCTAGCAAAGTCGTCCACCCACATTTTCCCTGCATGGGACTCAACGCAGAGCTGAGTTCCTGCTCTCCTCTAGGCATGTGCCAGATCTGCTGCTTTCTCTTCTCTTTCTAAAGTGCGCAATAATGTTCCTTGGCTGCTCTACAGAGTAAGGCCAGAATTAAATCAGAGAAATGATAATAACTCTATGATAACTGTGCTCTTCAGCAGTCTAAATTTCTCTTTCTCATCTTTCCTGTCACCGTTTTATCAAATAATGCACTTTACTCACCGGGTACCAATTTTAAAATGGCTGTCATATGTTGTGCCATCAGTTGTAGAGACATGACATACTGTAGTTGCAACAATTTATAAAGGGAACATTATCTCACCTGCCCGGTAATCAGGAATTTCTCTTGAAGATGAAGGACTTTTGAATAGTTTCACCACACTGAAGTGAAATACAAAAATGCATCAGTACAATTTACATCTGGAATATGATAATGGTTGTGAATAAGATGTATCGGTTTCAGTAGATATCAGGAAACAACAGATCAGGGAGTTTACCTGCAGACTTTACTGCCGTTGAGTCAGGAGGACAACCGTTTGCTTGCCCATGGTTGCTTGCTGTACAGTGTGTGTGGTTATAATGGAGTCAGTATGGCAGCATCAACAAAACACCAGCGTCACTACAAGTCACAGATAGAGTTTTCAGTTGTGTCACAAATCTCCTAGCAACCACAGCATGGAGGTCCAGTGGAGAATTGGCTTTGTGCAAATGATGGCTGAATATATAACAAACAAAAAATAGAGATACCTGAAGAAAGGTTGTGGTGTGAGTGCAGGTCAGTTTAGTCATGCTGTGAAGTTAAAGGCAGTCTGATGAGGTGGACTTGCTTCCATATTGACTGTGACACATTATACAACAGTTAGTTCCGGTCGAGCAATTTGATTGGACGAGAGGCATTCCATGAGTGCTGATATAGCCTACAGTATAACAGCACTGGTACGCTGTACTGTATGTATTACCCCACTTCACAGGCAGTAGTCGATTTGAGGGGGGATGCGAGGGGATGCCATCCCCCTTGAAATAACAATTGTCAAAAACCATCCCCTTTGTAAAACTGCCATCCCCCATTTCATCCCTCTTCATGACACTAAGATATCTATATATTTAGCCTAATCAAGAAATGTGTAAGCCATTTATTGATATTTAATAATTTTAGAGAATATAGTGCATCTGGAGTTTTCAGCAAATCCAAGGGCGGGGGGCACACAAACCTTTCATGGATGGACTGGCCATCGGGGCATCGGGCCGCTCTAACTGTGGATCGGTCGGGAATATTTTTTGGCTCGCCCCGTATCTTTTCACAGGAAGGAAAAAAGCATCAGAACGGCGTTCCGAGAGTGAATTTGACGAAGGAACGCGCGTTCCAGTTCTGAAAATATAAACAGAGCGTTTAAACAACTGGTTCATTTTGTTTTAACACTATAGTTTGCCGGCTGGGCGGTGTTTGTGTTTGTGTTTGCGTGCTGATATACAGTACAACAGCACTCCCTCTCATGTGATATTGCTTAAGTAAACTGCCTTGTATTTAGCCCTAGTCTCTACTCCAAAACACTCTGAGTTGTAGCTTGAGAAGAGTCAGCTCAGTTAACTGTTTTTGGCCTTGTTAGCTAGCAGGCTAATTATCTCTGCCAAGGAGGTTATTTTTTACCCCTGTCAGTCAGTTTGTCTGTCTGTCTGTCAGTAGCATATCTCAGAAACTCAGGAACGGGTTTCCATGAGATGTGATGGACAGATCGGCCTCGGGCCGAGGAACAGTTGATTTTGGTGGAGATCCAGATCTGGGATTTCTGCCATTGGACAGTTATCTTTTTTTAGCCACAGCTGTGAAACTAATGGAGATAGAGACTTGATTCCAATTCCTCAGAGTGTTTGCAGGGTCAAGGAACTAATTTCTGGTCAGCGTTGGCGGAGTGACCTCTGGTTTAGCCAAGAGGTCACACACACACACACACACACACACACACACACACACACACACACACACACACACACACACACACACACACACTCCATTAAGAAGAGTGTTAAACTGGACAGATTAAGGAACAATGAGGTGGAACAATAGTGGGACAGATGTAGCTTTCTAACTCTGCAGGGGACAAGCCTTTTGACACACACACACACACACACACACACACACATACAAAAACACCCACTCACCCAGACACACACTGGCCACTGGACATCTGGCCAATCAGCAATCAGTCTCCATCAGTCCACAGATGGTTTCTTCTGAAGCAGAGCAGGGAAACACACCGTGTCTTGTGTTTTTGCCTCTGGGACAAAAACCTCTTATTTCTTTACCTAGAACTTATCTATCATATATCAATATTGTAGGTCACTTGTTACTGATTGGCTCAGAGGGGCATGACATCATTCGTGGGGGAGGACATCTTGACTGTTGCCTCGTTCTGTTGTTGCTCATTTTGAGTTGCTCAGGATAAGAGTGTCAGCCAGTTGCCTTAAATTGGTGTTATATAAATGGTTTACTTTTGCATACTGGCTTACTGAAAGTCAGTTGCAACAGAACGTGTAAGTGTGTGTGTGTGTGTGTATGTGTGTGTGTGTGTGTGCATCTCAGTGGGAGACATCTAATAAAAGTGATCCACCATTGATAAACACTAAACAGCTGTCTCAGTCTGCTGAGAAAGTTATATTATTGTTGATTGTTTATTTTGCTACTTTTACATGTAGAAATACAAGTAAATGTATAATTACTCTATATGTTTAAGCACAAGTATAAGCAAAGTGTAAGTTTGTACAATATGTACAATATAAATTAATGTTACATTAATATTTGGATGAATTAAATGAACTAATAATCCCCTCTCTCTCTCTCTCTTATTTTTCATGCTCCCTCTCTCCTTGTGCTGTTGGATCCTTTCAGGTAAGAGAATTTTATTTCACTTGGACCATGAAACACAGAAAGAGCCAAAGTGTGTGCAGATGTGAGCGAGTTGACCTGATGCACTTGGGTGAAGCAGAGCTGAGCTTATCACTCTGACAGCTGAAAATTACATTTTTGGGGCTTTGAAGTCCAGTGACTGCTGAGGGAGTGGGTTTGTTTTGACAGCCTGATTGTGTCTTAATCAGGTTTCCTCTGGCTCCAGCCACTTTGGACCAATATTATCTAAACTAAATATTGTAAGGCAAACACTCCGGTTCCGGTTACCATCATGAAAAAAAGTGTAAGTGTTCCACTTGATTCAGAAAAGGTTTGGTCAGTTAAAAACTACTTTCTCTCCATGTGTGCTGTAGGTTTGGTTTGCGGCTGGAAATGGAAGCGGTTTGATATTTCATATTCATTCATCATATTCAGAGGTGGGGTCACATGACTTGGACTCGAGTCATAATTTTAATAGCTTGAGACTTGACTTGGTGCATGAAGAGAAAACTGGAGACATGACTCAACTTGGGTTCTGGTGACTTGGGACTTGACTCTGACTTGTACTCTGATGACTTGAAAAGGTTTCTAAAGTCTTGACTTGAGATCTTGTGTTTGTGTAAATGACTCAGATTGAAAGTGATGAGATTTGTTCTAGCGGACGACTGAATTTAAATTCTGTTTTCTGAATTTGTATGGAATGATTGAATTTATTGAAGTTGAAACTGATTCTAGAAATCAAACTCATGATGCTCTTACCAAGTTTTTATCCTATTAAAACCATATTGCATTGAAAAGTCCTAGATATTTAGTTTTCTTTAAGATATTAAATTGATACTGGACTCTTGATTTGTTCTGACTTGACTGGCTGTTCTACATTTAGACTTGGAACTTGACATGGGACTTGAGCAAAGTTGACTCGTTCACACCTCTGATCGTATTTTAAGGAAAAGTTTTTAAGTGTCACAGACAAACCTTGTACAGCTGAAACTCATGTTGTGCCGCCATATTGCTGTTCTTGGAAGACTTGTGTGGAAAACTACACAGCAGGCTGTAATTTGTGTTTGTAATGAAATGAAGGCTATTCTCAGGCTCAAAAAAATATCTTACTCCATATACTTTTAATGGTGGTTTTTTTTTTGGCTTTATTAGGCAGCGTACACGACACAAGAGCACAGAGAGTGACAGGAGCGATGGGGGGGGGGGGGGGGGGGGGGAGGTGGGGAGGGGATGTAGTAAAGTCAGTGAGTCAGATATAAGCCGTGTGTTTCTGCCAGTGTGCTGTGTGCGATGCTGAGCCACTGAGCTGTCTGTCTGTCTGTCCGCCTCTCAGTTTCTGGCCGCACTGCACCTCCGTTTCCCTCCAGGCCGCTCGGAGCCTGCCACGGCAAAGTTTAACCAGCCTCTAGCACTTTTTTTTCACCCTCATGCGGTATATTTTTAAATCTCCTCCCTCCTGCTTCTCCGTCTCCCTCTGCACAATGCTGTATTTCCACTGGCTTTCCGCTCCCGTGGCTCTGCGATATTTTCTTTCTTTCACAATCACTGTCCATTAGACGGCCGTATTTCTTTTAATGGCCCTTCCCTCCCGTGGCGCTGTGGCATTAAATCGCTCCCTCTCGGAATCAGCGCTCTATTCACCGGTATTGACCAGGAGACGCACTTCCAATGGTGTTTGGGTTCTTTGGCATTAGACACAGCAAGAGCGTCTATTATCTCTGTGAGGAAGCAGCACTTAACGGTCCGGGTCTGTCACCCCCCCCCCCCCCCCGCCAGCGGCACCGGAGACGTTTCGTTCCTCTGTAAAGCGGAGCAGGCAGACGGGCTCCGGAGAGGAGGAAAGGCTGCGTGTGACAGCAAAGTGCGACTTAGCTGTAGCTGAGAACATGTTGAAGCTGTTTGAAGATGCAGATCCTTTTCACACGCTTTAGATTAATGTAGACTTGTATCTGATCGATGTGGAGGAGGTTCTGATGATAATCCAGCAAGCATTTCATGGACGTGCATGTAATTTCAACATCAACCCAAACGAACACAACGTTTTCACAGTATGATATTATGCCACAGTAAAAATTCATGTGGAAACAGCTTTCGGAAACTGTTTTGAAGTCAAGTCAAGCTTGGATTTTTCCAAGAACCAAGGGGGAAAACGCTACAAGTTTACAAACTCATCAACTGATTCGGACCAGAGCAAACGAACTATAACGAACTATAGGTGTGAAAACGCCCTTAGACCCTAAATACACAGGAGGAAAACTCCCAAGAAAAATCTTAGTAGGAAAACTTGGAAGAAACCTTTGGCTGGCTGAGGCAAATAGGGATAGGGATAGGGAAATAGGGATGGCAGAAAGGTAGTGTAAGACCAGGTGTTTTGGTTTCTATAATTTCCTTATGCCTCTTATTATGACTCTTATGACTCTTATTTTATAAAAGTAAGAGTCACTTTTTCCAAATGGTGGAAAATAAAACCGAAAATACTTAGAATCCATTTAAAGTATCATTTCGTTCATTTGTTTTAGCTTTGTTTTGGTTTCTTTGGAAGAGAAGGCGTCACTTTATCCAAACGGTGGACATCTTATTGTGGGAGGAAGATGCTCCTGTACGGCTCATCGTTCATCCCTCCGCCCCTCCCTCTCTCTTCCCCAGCCTCCTTTTATCAAGATGACAGCTTCCAGTTCGCAGAAAGGAGGGAACACAAATATCCTGTGTTGTTCTTCTGTTCCGAGCAGCAGCAGTAACCGCTGCTTAAGTTGGGCCATAAACAAAGTTAATCGAGTATAAAGCCGGCCTTGTATTGACAGAGCTGATCAATCACCGGCACTCAGCGAGGAGGAAGGCAGGAGAGGCAGAGGGGGGTAGGCACTGAAATTTCAATACTACTTCAATTCAATATTTGATTTCATTCGACGTTTGATACTTTAACCAAACGTGTTTTTACAAGCTGAAATTCCATTTCAACGCATATGTTTGAATTTCAATAGTTTTTTGTTTTCCACATGTTTATTGATTTTTTTCAATCATAACAAAAAACAATCCACAGCACAACAACACATTGCACATCTGGAGACAAGGGAAAAAGGAAAAAAAACAATAAACATAGCACATCCATACACCTACACTGAGCACACACACACACACACACACACACACACACACACACGCAACATCAAGCATAGTCATCGAAAGGCACAGAGTGATACGCACAATACGGGTAACGGGTATACGGGTAACCATTGGTCAAAATGCATAAACAAACAATCACCTTGCAGGCTCCCCCCCCCCCCCCCCCCCCCACACACACTTCTATTCATCCTCTGGCTCAACTAAGAAATTCCCCAAGTCCCTATGTTCAATAAAATGTATAAAAGGGCCCCATATCTTTTGAAATACTTCCTGTTTATCTTTAAGTATATAGGCGATTTTCTCCAAGGGTAGGGTTAGAGATATTTCCCTAATCCACTGATTTATTCCTGGCCTATTTATGTTCTTCCATGAAAGAGCTATTAGTCATTTTTGCTTGTAAGAAACATAGATCTAAGAAAATTTGCTCAATTTTCTGTGTAGCATGCCCCTTCGGATATAGACCCAGGATGAATAATTTGGGCTCCAAGGCCAGTTTTATTGCTAAGATCTCTTCTATCATGAGTCTCCACCACCTTTTAATAGTTAAAAGAAGAAGAAGAAGGAGGGTTGGAATAGACAGATTCACAGTCAGCGCAAAATTCAGCAGTTCAACAGTCAAACAGCTGAAAACTGTCAACAGCGTGAAACAGTTCACCGCGTCTTTAACTGGATCCCAGTTCCCCTAAACTGGTTGATAAAACTGGTGCCAGGAGCCAAATATGAAAATTTCGCTTAGAGACCCGATGAAGATGAACATCCAACTTGAAATTCTGATATTGTAACAGCGCTAGTCATTGTAAAGGGGAGAGGGAGGAGGAGTAGGAAACGAGGGCTGGAAAGAGAGGAAGGGGAGAGAAGAGAGTCAGGGAGAGGGAGGGAAGAAGGAAGGAAGGGAGGGAAGAAAGTACGGGATGAAGAGGAGGAGGATAAGGAGGAAAAGAGGAAAGGATGAAGACCTGGAGGAGGGAGGAAGGGAGTGGAAGAAGACAGATGGAGGAAGGAGGAAAGACAGGGAAAAGAGGACAGTAGATAGAGATAGAGAGAGAGGAAGTAAGGAGGAGAACAAGAGGGAAAGAGTAAGGGATGAAGATGGGGAGGGAGGGAGGGAAAGGAGGAAGAGAGAGAGAAGAAAGATGATAGTAGAGAAGAGGAGAGGGAGGAAGAGTGTTAGTAATAGAGAGGAGAGGAGGGATGGAGTGAGGAAGGGGAAAGCGAGGAGAGGGGACGAGGAGAGAAGAGAGAGAGGGAGGAAGAATGTTGGGAATAGAGAGGAGGAGGAAGGGATGGAGTAAGGAAGGAGAAAGAGGAAAAGGGACGAGGAGAGAAGAGATAGAGAGGGGGAAAGAAGGAACAGAAAAAGAGGGAAAGTGTAAGAGATGAGGATAGAGAGGGAGAGAGGGAGGGAGGGAGGAAGGAAGGAAGAAGATAAGAGGAAAAGTGTAAGAGATGAAGAGGAAAAAGATGGGGAGGAAAAGAGGAAAGGTTGAAGACAGGAAGGAGGGAAGGAGGTGGGGACAGGAGGAAGGGAAGGGAGGAAGGAGGGAGGGAGAGAAGATGAGGAGAGGGAGGAAGGACTGAGTTGGGGGACGAGGAGAGAAGAGAGAGGGAGGAAGGAAGGAGGAGAAAAAAAGGAAAGAGTAAGGGATGAAGATGGGGAGGGAGGGAGGGAGGGAGGGAAAGGAGGAAGAGAGAGGGAAGGAGGGAGGGAAGAACAGGATAGTAGGGATGAGCAGAGGGAGGAGAGTGTTGGGAATAGAGAGGAAGAGGAGAGTAAGGAAGGAGGAAGAGTGAGAGAGAAGAGGATAGTAGAGAAGAGGAGAGGGAGGAACAGTGTTGGTAATAGAGAGGAAGAAGGGAGAGATGGAGTGAAGAAGGGAAAGAGAGGAGAGGGGACGAGGAGAGAAGAGAGAGGCAGGAAGTGAGGAGGAGAAGAAGAGGGATGAAGAGTAAGGGATGAAGATGGGACGGAGGGAGGGAGGAAGGAGGAAAGAACAGGATAGTAGAGAAGAGGGAGGAAGGGTGCGTGTTGGGGGTTGGGTATAGAGAGGAAGAGGGAGGGATGGATGGAGGAAGGGGAAAAAGGAATGAGAACAGAGGGGAAGGAAGTGGGGAGAAACGAGGGATGAAGAGGAGAAGGGATGGGGAGGAAAAGAAGGAAGGATGAAGACAGGAGAGGAGGAAGGGAGGGAGAGGGGAGAGCAGGAGCGATAGAGGGAGAAGGAGACAGAGTGCAGGGTGCAGATATTTCACCAGGGAGACAGTGAATGAAGTAAAGATAATAGTTTATTATAACAGATGATTTGGTGACAATTAGGACTTAACAAGAGTCTTGGTGCTTAGACTCTACAGGGAGATTTTGAAATCGAGGGGCACCAAATCCCCCCGTGGAGTCCAGACACTGGTGGTGGTGGCTTATGACTTCTGCTGAAACTGATAGGCTGGTGAGGCTGATGAGTGAAGAAGCTGATGAAGCTGATGAATCTGCGAAGACTGGGCGGATACGGGGAGGTGGAGGGGTGAGCGCATAACAGCAGCATGGATGGACTACAGCGGAGAGAGAGAGAAACATATTTAAAAAAGACAGCAGCAAATGATACAGGCTAACGATAGAGAATGTGTCGCTGTGCTATTGGATAGATGTGACCAGCTGATGTGAACAGCTGATATCTCAATTGACAGCCCGGGAAAAAAGACAGCAAGGAAATAATGAGTGAGCATGCGTGAGAGAAGTGAATGGCAGGATGGAATGAGAAGTAAAATAGTCTTCGAAATATAGTCTTCCTGAATGAACCTTCGCTAAAGCTCCCATTAAACCCTCCACCTCTACAGAAGCTTTTAACCGCGGCAGAGAGTGGACCTCGGGGTGCTGTCTCTGTGCTGCTGAGCGGACTGAATGGACGCCGACGCCCAGCGGCAGTTTTTTAACCCGACGTGACGACACGAAAAAAAACTCAGGGACGCTTTTGATGCATCTGTCAGCCGGCGGGGCACAAATTGGACTGCAGCGGAGGAGAGTGAAAGGGACAGAGAGAGAGAGGGAGAGGGAGAGAGAGAGAGAGAGGGAGGGAAAGAGAGAGTGAGAGAGAGGAAATGTTCATATGGAGCGACAAAGTTCAGGCTGACTGTTTTCACACCCACGCTACTTCACACACTGCAAAAAAATCAGAAATTGGCCAAGTAACTGAACACATGCAAGGAATTTGACTCGGTGGTTTCAACTTCAACATTATTATTATTATCCTGAAGGAAATTTGGTTTGCAGCAGGCATTAAAACACAACAAATCACATTAACAACACAAATTAGGGCTGAATGATTTTGAAAAAATATCTAATTGCGATTATTTTGACTGATATTGCAAATTGTGATATGATTTGCGACATTAGAGGGAATGATAATTTTACATCATTATTCTCATTTTCATCGAAAAACGTATTAAAATGATTATGGTGTGATTTTTGCAGGATCTGTACCAAACAAAGATGTTTTCTTAAGTGTGTAGAATATGATGTGTAGGCCAGGACATCTCTGCAGCACTACAATATTTAATTTAAAATGGTATTTTGACACATTTCACCTTTAACAAATATTGCGCCTCCTGCGATTTGAAAATTGCTGTAGGCTATATTGCGATTTTGATAAATTTCGATTAATTGTTCAGCCCTACAACAAATCAGTTATACAATAGAAATTCATAGAATAAATTAACAGATCAAGTAAAAGATGAAGACTCTCCTGCCATACTGATTTAGAAATTGAAAAACTGTCACGTTAAACATAAAACAATGCAAAATTATAAAAAAAAGCCAACCGGATTTCACACAAATACGTGAAATGAGCATGACTTGGCACGTAAAGTGTTAAAATTCTGTTTTCCCAGCATGAGACGGTTATGTGAAATAGCGCAGTTGAAAGTAAGGGTGTTGTGTATGAGTTTGCCTTCAATGCTGGAGACTGGAGTTTCAATTCCCAGCTTGTACAAAGGAAATTTGTACTGTACTGAAATTTTTCCTTATTTAACCATGACCAAAGCCTTTCCCAAACCTTAACCAAGTTGTTTTAGTTGCCTAAACTGAACCGTTAGCCAACCTTTAGCTGAAAATGCCATGTCCAGTTCGTGTTTTTGTCACAGAATCCAATTTTCCTCTAATTATTGGCCATTATTTACCTCAACCGCAGAGGGTACCAGGCCTTTATTTATTTATTTTTTTCCCCCGGCCTGTACTTGGGGCCGGCCTTTATTTGTTTGTGTCGACCACACCCCCGGCCATTATCGGAGACCCGGCTTTAGTTGACTACTGGCCACTATTAGAGGAAATACGGTATGTCTATTAAAGAGAGTAATATCATGCAACGGGAATCCTTCAATGAATTATTCCGATGCTTACGTAGCGTAAAAACCG